>NW_028248740.1:0-35343 GCF_964263255.1 Lissotriton vulgaris
TATTGGGTGGCCCTGAGCATTACTGGAGTTGCATTGCGTTGGCGACGTGACTCCAGCGATGCGCCGCTCTTACGTGACGAGATGCGTCACGCAAGTGCCTACCCTTGCGCCAGGGCGCGCCGCATTGTAAATGAGGCGCATCTGCCGTGTCGCAAGGGTAGTTTTGCGTGACGCATTTGATCTGGCGCATCTCTGGAGATGCGCCAGAACGCGTAAGTAAGTATGCCCCTAAGGGGCAGAATTGCAATTACCGTCGCATCCCTGCAAAGTAGCAGGGATGCGCCATTAATTGTGCGGCCCGCTACCACCACCAAACATGGTGCGCCGTATTTGCAATGCGGCTCACCATGGGCCCAAAACGTCACCGAAGCTTTACTGCTGGAGTTGCGTCACAACGATGGCGCAGCTCCAGCAATGCTCTGGGGTACCCTATCTCCCCAATGCTGGGTCAAGCCGTACGTCTGCTTCAAGCAGGTGCAGGGTTTGTGTGATGCATCATTGTCCTAAAGGTGACTGATTGAAATTTTGTAGATTTCCCTCAGCCACTATTAGGATGTGTTCCAGCGCAGGAATGCCCTCCCTTGCGCCGGATCGCCCCCTGATGGCGCAGGGCTTTATAACGGGATGCATCTCCCAAATGCGTCACGTTGTTATAATATTATACGCCGCACCATGGCGCCCTTTTTTGTTTAGCTGCTGCGTCACAAAAGTCACGCAAGAACGGCGCAAAAGAGACGCAAGGGGCTTAAATCTGCCCCTTCCTTTGTACCCCTGACAATAAGAAAAATAGTGGCGGTGGATTGATAGTTTGACTATTTAAATGACTGGTAATGTAGCAGGCAACTGTTAGTGTCGTCACTTATCTGACTGAAATCACAATGGAGTTTGTCTGTCACTTTGCGTCTTGCCTGCGGACTGCTGCCTGCCAGTCCTAGGTGAACGTTTCAGTACTTTGTTTAGTGAGTTACGTGACTTTCGAAGTCACAGGTCCGCAAATAAATGAAAACTAACCCTAATCAATATAATTTCGCGGAAATATTTTGTTATTGTTCTTTTGAAATGTTTGATTTGGTTGACATTGACAAGCAACAATCATCCATGTTTTCTGTTCTTTCTTTCATGTTGTACGTCAGCTCCCCCCAGGGGCGAGAGGAGGACACAGGAGCAGCAGGCGGCGGATGCTGTTCAACAGGGCCAGGATCGGGCAGGCGAGGGCTCCTCTGCTGGCCCCAGTAAGTTTTCATTTTAGACTAGTACCTATTTTTCCTAGCGTTCCTCATTTGACTTTTTTCAAAATCGTCTTTGCTCTTCTTGTAGACTGTATCTAAATTCTTATCCTGCCTCTACTATGACTCCCTGTGGTATTACTAGATTATTCTTATTAGTCTGTCTGTGTAGCTAACTAAGATTGCACGGTTGGCGAAACTCCCATGATTCTAGTCAGCAATAGCTCTATCAACTTAGTGCAGTCCTCTGGGATTGTCCATAATGTCTTTTGAAGTGTTCTATCTGGACTCATGCTTGCAAAAATTGCAAAACCTTTCGCTCAGTCACTCTAGTCTGGACCAAAAAACACAGATTGTATTTAAGTTTAAAAGCTTTATTAAAAGTAAACACATTTATTTAAATGAAGTCATAATAAAACTAAACGTTTAACTGATAATGGAAAAGTGGTTAGTGCTGACGATTAATTGAAGACATTTCTTGTGGTCGAGCCGAGCTCTCACCTCGTTTCAACTTGCTCTTGTTGTTAGAAGTCCATCTTCTGTCTGTATGGAGAAAAATGGTGCGTGTTAAAAAAACAGCCTTCATCAGTTGTGCCAAAAAGTGCAGCAAGACAACCTTCCCTGGAAAAAGGGACATTTTTTTTAACTTTAACGTAGACAGTCGCAAATTACATTGTTTTCACATGTCTTCATTCCCAGACCAAAGACTAGTGAGTGCTTTATTCTAACATTCTTAAATGTACTTTGTAGGTGGAACATCTGGTGGCGGGGCCAGTGTGGAGGTGGTGGTGCTCGACACGGAGGCGGAGGGCGATTCTTCAGGGGAGGAGGCGGCGGCTGTGAGAGTTGAGACGGTGGTGGTGGCGGCCAGAGGTAAGCTCTTATATATTCCTTACTTATTGAGATTGAAGACTAGCTGGGAAGGCAAGAATATGAGATGCATGGCTGGGTGAATGATGAAGCAATGATGGGTGGAAGGACAACAGCCTGGGTGGGTGACACAGAAACTGTATGTGTCCATATACCTGGATCATGCTACTATCTGACTCTTAGATAGCATATGTGTATCTAGAGCAGGGGTACTCATAGTACGGCCCGCGGGCCGGTGGTGGCCCGGCAAGCCTTCCTTGGCGGTGCGCAGACCTTGCAGACAATCACTGCTCCCCCGGCCCCCACAGAGCTGAGTGGAGATGCAAGGCCACAAAGAGGTGAAATAGAACAAAGCCTCTGCTCTGTGGGGCCGGGCAAGCAGTGATTGTCAGGGTGGAGAAGCAGGGGCGCTACAACAAACAAAGCCTCAATAATATGTTAATGGTCTTTTAAAGACCTGTTAAGTACTTTGGTGTTGTTGTCTGTGTGTGCGCGTTGAGGAAGCGGTCTCAACCCGGGCTGAAGGCTGGCACAGATAGACACACACACAGTGACATGACAGAGGGGGAGGGAGAGGGAGGGCAGGAGGGAGAGAGAGATGGAGAGGGAGGGCAGGAGGGAGAGCAGGAGGGAGAGAGATGTATGTAAATGCTGGGTCTGGTGGCTCAGTGGATGAGGGCATCTGCTGCAGGGACCTGTGTGCAACCTCATGGTCACAAGTTATTGTTTTGCTTTAGCCCCGCCCCCTCTGACTCCGCCCCCACCAGTGCGGCCCTCGGCCCCAAACTACACTGTAAATGTAGCCCCTGAGAGAAAGTTTGTGAGTACCCATGATCTAGAGAGAGTAGACGGTCAGTGGATGAACTAAGTGTAACTTTGAAGAGCATGTAACACTGCACCCGCACGTCCGTTCCAGTGTAGGAAAGGCAAGGAAAAGAACTTTTAATTTTGTCCAAATACTACCATCAATAGTAGCAGTAGTTTGTATTGCAAGCACTGCATAGATCCGGTTATTACGGTGGCCACTCTCTACCTCTCTTAATAAGTTTAGTAGTACTCAGTCATTCATGTGTGGATGTATCACTGGTCACTCAATAAAAAGCAAAGCACCTAAAGTCATCCCATATATAAGCAAAAACATCCCATGTGAAGTGATAGATAATCAGATTATTTATCTTCTTCAATTTTCCATTTCTAGTACTCATTTCCACTGTAGGGTGAAAGTTAAATTAATTAAGCAGTAGCCCTTGAGTTGTAACAGAGTATTCTCAGTGCCACCCGTAATAGAAAAGTAAGAGCTTCACCACCTGCATGTACTGGACGGGTACAGTAACGCAACGCAAGTCTAGGTCACTCCTCATGGCGTGCGTCTCTTTTTCTCGGGTGCAAGTTTACTGCGCTGCCATTATGCCGGCTTGCAGAAGATAACGTACCAATTTTCCAAAACAAGAGACAGGAAGAAGAATAAGACTGGTGTACTTTCATAGTCGACTCCAATGGAAGTCCATAGTGCTCGTAGAATTTGTTCCTTAAACTCCCACTAATGTTAGAGCAAGGATGAAGAAGTGTGAGGTTAGATAGATACTGGCCTCAATAGTTATGTAATGCGTTTGCAAGTTGCTAGTTGTAGTGCAACACAAATTTCTGCTGAATGATTGAGTTAATCTTAAAGAGCATTGGTTACAGACTATGTCTTTCTTTCTTCATATAGGTTCTCCTTCCAAACGAACAAGGAGGAAGGAGCTGGCTAGAGCGGCCCGGCAACGGCGGATCGATGCCACTGTGGCCGAATATCGGCGGCTGGTGGCCCTGGAGGACGAAGAAAGTGTGCAGTCGACCACAACAACTACGTCGTCTGCATCGGCCTCCGTTCCCCCACGGGCTGCCAGTGCCACCCAGCACAGTGGTCCACCCAGACTGAGCCGGGCTGCCAAAGCCAAACGCCACCGCCGAGTAGCAAGGACAACAGCTACAGCTTCCTCTCACAGCCGTTGCACCTACAAGGCATTGAAGGCACGCCTGCGCCGCAGTACCCTGATGGTGTCCCGCCTCCAGCAGGAGCTCCACCACTTTTCCAACCAGTTGGAGGGGCTCCGCGTAGAGCACGCCTTGCTCCGCCAGGAGCATGATGCCCTGGCCCAAAAAGTTGACAGCATCCACCCATAGTGTCCCTTGCCCCTTTTTTAGAGACTTTTGGGGGGTGGGAATTGGGAGTTGGGTTTTTGGGGACTTTTGAAGGACAATCGTTGGGGTTAGGGAGGGTCTTGCGGGAGATTATTTTGTTAGGGATATAAATATACTTTTTCAAACTTTATCTGAGCATACCCGTTTCTTACTGCTTGCCTGGCGGGTGGGGGTTTAACAGTGACTTTGTTTTCCTGAAAGTTTAGTTCCATTTTCTTCCTTTAAGTGTAAATGCCCAAATGTTTTCAACACTAAGTGCCTCTCACAGACTAAGTGAAGTGAATCCAAGAGTCCTAGGACTTTAGTAGTACTACCTTCAGTCTCTCGTCTCTCGTACTAATACTCCATTATACCCCCAAACCACCAAACGCTTATCTTACCTGTAATTTGTGTTTGAAAGTAGGGCTAGACCCAGGGCTGGCTCCACGGGAAACAGCGAATAAGGTTGGCAATCTTGGTCGGATAAAATTTCCTCATAGCGGTGGTACTAGTGGTGTGACACAGTGGCAGTTGCATGCCTATGAAAAAAAAGAAAATGAAATCTGGTTTGTCCTCCTGAGCAATTCAACGGTACAACTGAGAATATAGCAGGTGACAGAAGTACAGTAGAACAGTGCCACATTGTAGCCTAACAAATGGTAATGTATAACTACTAATTCGGTTGAAGTTCTTTCACATTAGCAATGGTTCTTTGTCAAGCAGAGTAAGAATATATCCTCGGATTTCTTCACCAGCCTGTTGCTATCACCTTATCCTCCCCAGCAAGTGTGTGGATTTATTGCTGTAATTTAGTCACACATCAATCAAAACCACACAGCCCGGGGGAAGAGGGTTAGGGTTTGAAAAATGGATGGGTACGGGGGTTTTTGGGAAAGGTTTTGGGAGACAAGAAAAAATAGCACAGCATGGACAAAGAATTGTGAACATAAACAAATCTTTGGGTACAAACCTATCCATCAATCTTTGAAAGTGCATGCACTACTGCATGCATGTCAGTGAAAAGTAAGTAGTACATTCGACAACTGTGGAAGAAAGAATGCGACAGTACAGGGCCTGTGTGGAATTATTGATAACGATATTCAACATAAGGTCTCTGTAGCCAGATACCAGAGAGCCTTGCTGGTCACTATAAATCAATTCACAACAACACTCAGTGGGGTTGGTCTGGAAGGTATAGTAGATAGAAAAGGAGAAATTGCTTTTTTTCTAAGTGTCCCCTCACTCACCAGGGTTTCCCCTTGGTGACATGCTTCATCATTGGGGCCATCCCAGTCCTCTACGGCCTGGGGCGTGCTGCGACTTGCGAATTACGTAGGAGCACTTACAAATGACTATGTGTGGTGCAGATGTGATAGTGGAGTGGACTAAGTGATGTGTTAAGGGATCAATTTAGAAGCAGAGGGAGATCCAAGAAATGCAGTCACAGTCAGAGAAAAAGGCAAGGGATACTGTATCTATGTGGTTGTAGTGGTCCTGTTGGAAGTGGTAAGTCAGTTGCCTGCAGAAAAAAAATCCTCCTATTAGCGGCACTCCTCCATTGCAGCCGACGCTTCGTCCATCGATGTTGGTCACCAGAAGACACCCTGTCCACTGCCTGCCTGATGCTGAATTGTGGCTCGCTACTGTGAAGCCTGACTCCATCCTTTTTTCCCCATTACAGAGACTGAAACCCGGCCTGTAATTATTCAACGAAAAACAGGAAGTGATATAATATTACAACACCACTGATAAATAAATATAAGGTATGTAGGCTGTGGAGTGCAAAAAGTCACAATTTGATTTTCCTAGTAGACAGTACAATATTTTTGAAAGTGCGTACTCTGTCTGAGTCACCTTTTGAAGGATAAATAAGTATGGGCAAATTAATGTAGCGGATCTTTACCCTCAAGCTAGGTGTACTGTAAAGTGTTTTTTAGAACAAAATTAGATCTTCCTAGCAGTGCTCCCACCCAGACCCTTACTAAAGCCAGTCGCAAAAATGTAGAAGACCCCCAATCAAATCTCAAAAAACGAGGCCTAGCAGAAAACTGGTGACAAAACTTACTTTGAAAGTAACAGTAGGCCGAAGTACCCCCTTCCTAATTACCCCTTACCCACCGTGGATTGCATTCAAACCACTTGCAAGCAACCAAGCAAAAGTAGCCATAGCCAGCATCGCTCCAAGACTCGAAATCCCCCCCACTCAAACACATGCAATAGAAATACTGCTAACCCTAACGAACCATAAGTTAAGAATAGTGGCAAAGGCTTTCTTTAACTATGCCAAATCCCCCCTTTCCCACCATGGATTTTCTTCAAATGACTTGCAACCAAAATTACACATTCTCACGAGTGCTCTAAGACCCCAGAACTCAGTTGCAAAAATCTAGAACACCCCGAAACACATGCAATCCTGCTGCTAGGGCTAACCCTAACGAACCCTAAGTTACAAAAAGTGCCAAAAGGCTTTTCCGCCTGGATTTTGTCCCAACCACTTCTACCCGGTATTAGACCTTCCCAGGAATGCCCCAAGACCCGCCAACCCACCCGCCAAGAAGCATAACACCCCCAAACAGGCCAAAAGCAAAATCTCATACTTGCAATATTTCTCGGCCTTCGGTCCAAACGCGCTGCGTAGCTAGGCCATAAGTCGGGGTTGCCACGACGGATTTCCTGAAAAGCAAATGCAATCAAGATTAGAGTGTCCCAGCAGTGCTTCCAGAGCACGAAACTCACCCACAAACAGACGGAACCCCCCTAAGAGCACCTCAAAGGCAAGCAAGTCATCAAAAACACTAAAAAATTTCCGCCTGGGATTTGGTCCAAAACACTTTTATCCGGTATTAGAGCTTCCCAGCAATGGCCCCAGAGCCGTCAACCCAGGCGAAAACTAGTAGAAGACCCCCAAACAGCCAAAGAGCAAAAGTACAAAAATGGGGACTTAGTCAATTTTTCACAAATTTCCCAAATCACTCCGCGCGCGCTCTGCAGCTAGGCCCTAACTCCCCTCTGCCACCATGGATTTGCTTCAAACCTCTTGCAAAGTAAAGTATATATAGCCAGCAGTGAGCCCAGACCCCGAAACACACCCACAAACACCAGGAAGCCCCCCAAACAGGCCCCCGAAAAGGCTACATTGAGCAAAATGTCAGAAATAGCCAAAAAAAAAAATCGGCCTGGATTTTGTCCCAACCACTTCTACCCGGTATTAGACCTTCCCAGGAATGCCCCAAGACCCGCCAACCCACCCGCCAAGAAGCATAACACCCCCAAACAGGCCAAAAGCAAAATCTCATACTTGCAATATTTCTCGGCCTTCGGTCCAAATGCGCTGCGTAGCTAGGCCATAAGTCGGGGTTGCCACGACGGATTTCCTGAAAAGCAAATGCAATCAAGATTAGAGTGTCCCAGCAGTGCTCCCAGACCACGAAACTCACCCACAAACAGACGCATCCCCCCCTAAGAGCACCTCAAAGGCAAGCAAGTCATCAAAAACACAAAAAAATTCCGCCTGGGATTTGGTCCAAAACACTTTTATCCGGTATTAGAGCTTCCCAACAACGGTCCCAGAGCCGTCAACTCACCTGCAAAGAGGTACAACAACACCCCCACAAGTGCTGAGTCTTTCTTCATTGGGCGTAAACCAGCCCTCTGGTTTGATGGAAATAGGAGTCTGGAGGAGGAGGATAGAGGAGCATGTTCTTCTGAACTTGTGAACCTGAGGAATGCAGACTGCGGCAACTTCAAATCAATTAGCAAACCAGCGAAGACAGTTCTGCTGATGGGCTTGATTTTGTGATTATCTGATTAAAGTTTGAAATATATTAACTGTGCACAACAAAGAAAGACAGACACACAGGAATAAAAGTGAATAGGGACGAAAAAGAAAGTTATTGATTCGTTGTCTCATTTTCAGGGCTCGGTATCACGGTCCAGGAATGAGAATAAGGCTTCGTCATCATACTCTGCGAATTCAGGCAGGGTGAGCTCAGTGTCACCTGACAGAGAAGAAATTCCCTCATCTATGTTGCTGGCCACCTCGTCTTCATCCGGCACACTTTCTCGTACTCTGAAATCTGGTGGTATGAGGTGCTGATTCATCTTGATCATTGTTAACCTCTCCACATTTTTGGGCGAGAGGCGGCTCCGTTTGGGAGTTACAATGCCACCAGCAGCACTGAAAACCCGTTCAGAAGACACGCTTGCGAGTGGGCAAGACAAGTAGTTTAAAGCCAGGTTGGTGAGCTGTGGCCACAATTCTTTTTTCCCATGCCAATACGCCAATGGGTCAGAATTAACATAGACCTCTGTTGAGTCATTCAGATAGTCCTTCACCATCGACTCAAGGTCCTCATCCAAGGTTCCTCCACTTTGCTTAGCTCTTGCTGTGCCTCTGACCTTTTGAGAACCAAACCCACGCAGAGCTAGCCAATCCTCTTCAGCCTCCAATGTTTCTGTTGTGTTTCGTGCAGATGATCCGGTTGCCGGTGTCTTTAACGGCTGAGAGGTCACTTGTGCCACAGCCACAGGTGCAGAAGTGGATTGTTTTGACTGGGGATGGCCTGCTGATGTACTGCCATTTCCTTCAATTTCCAGCCGTTCTGTTTCAAACCTCTTGGCTGACAAGGCTAGCCAACGTTTGTACTTTGGAACATGTTCATCATCAAAAGGAAAGAATGCTTGGCCTGCCAGCGCCTTTTTGTAGCGTGGATCCAGAATAGTAGCACAAATGTAATGCTGTTCTGAGTGGATCTTTTTAAGACGTTCATCACCTTGTAGGAGCTCTAATAATTGCTCAGCCAGAAGCAAAGAGTCTTGGTTTTTGTCATCTTTTTCAAACACAGAACACACCTCCTTCAGTTGGTCCTCCAGCATGTACAACAATGGGATAGCTTTTCCCAAATTAGAGTCCTCCTTGCTGACTGCATGCGTGAAGAACTCAAAAGGACGAAGCATGCGTGTCAGGCTTTGAACTATGTTCCATTGCGGCCCACCCATCCTCAGCTCCTCTGTACCCTCTGTAAGGAAATATTGATCGAGTTCCGTATACTGCTCATACAGACGCTCAAGCATGTAGAAGGTTGAGTTCCAATGTGTTACCACCTCCTAGAGGAGTGCTTTCACTGGCATTTTACGTTGATATAGCAGGGTCCTCAGCTGCTTCCGGGCCTTAAAAGAATGGCTGAAATGCTTGCACATTTTTCGGCAGGTGTCCAATACACAGTACGCTTCACTGGCTTTATTAGCCAAGAATTTTTGGACAACCAGGTTTATACAGTGCGCCAAACACGGCACTCTGAAATAGTAACCGTCCCTCATGGCCTTAACTATATTGGCGCCATTGTCCGTGGAAACATAACCAACCCGGGGTTTTAGTGGGGACAGCCAGTTAAGGACCTTTGTGTTAAAGACATCCAAAATGTTTTCTGCTGTGTGACGTTTCTCCAAACCAAACATGGCTAGTGTTGCATGTTTCCGAGCAGCTTTAAAAACAATGTTAGTGTCAACACCTGAGTTTAGCTTTGCTTTAGCCCCTGAAAAAGAGACCCAGTGTGCAGTGATGCACATGTAATCAGCGCCTGCGCCACTGGTCCACATGTCTGTTGTCAGATGTATAGTGTGAACAGCACTCTTCTGCAAAGCTGCCCCAATCTCCTTCAGAACATCTTCATGTAGTGCTGGAACCGCAACTCGGGCAAAATAGAACCGGCTAGGAACCTTCCATTTAGGGCAGAGCGCTGCCACTAATTCTAGAAAACCAACCCCTTCTATAAAAGAAAAAGGGAGAAGGTCCAGAGCTAGCATTTTAGCCAGCTTAGTGTTATACAGACGCGTCATTGGATGGTTGCGTTCATATTGCGCTTCTGTAAACAACATCTTTTTAATGTTGCCCTGGACCAAGGATTTACGGGATGATGATGATATCTTCGACCCAGTTACGCTCGCTGATGAACTTTTCCGCATTGATGTCTCACTCTCTCCCACACTCTTAGTGTGGCTCACATGGGGTGTTATGCTGACAGGGGTACTGGGTGTAAGTGAAGTGTTTGAATCGTCTTCTTCCTCCTCGTCATTATCAGATGAAACAGCATTACGTGCAATTCCGGCTTCCTCAATCGCCTGTAGGTGCGCAAACCATTTGACAGCGTGCTTTCTTTCAAGATGACCTCTCTGGCCTCCGGTACCATAGTTGGAACCCAACTTACCACGACTAACTCGAAGCTTACACATGCTACAAATGGCTACGGTTTCATTTTTTGGGCAAACACTAAAGAAGTCCCAAACTGCAGACTTGAAATGTCTTTGGGGGCCGGAGGAGGCGGCGATACTGGTGGTGGTGGTCCTGCTGCTAATGCCAGATGAAGTGGAGGATGTGGATTGCCGAACTTCAGTACGTTTTGCACTTTCACCACCACGAATTGAGGTCGAGGACGAGGTGGGTACCTTCTTGCGAGGAAGAAATATGGAAGCGGTAGGTTTTGGTGTACTACTTAACTCCAAATCTAATGATTCCATTTCCATTGCCTCCTCGCCGACATCATCATCACGCTCAGCAGCTTCTCGGGATAGGGTCAAAATGTCTCTTTGCTGCATGCCCGCTGGGGCTGCAGTGACCATTATGATGACTGGATCGTCGTCGTGAAGGGCTTCATCAGCAGCATTATGCGTCACTTCTTGTTGAGCCTCATCACACTCCATAGGTATGAGTTTTTGGACGACCTTCCTTTTACGCTTAGGTACCTGTGTCAGATCATGGTGTGCCTCACTGTCAGACCGCAGTTGTGGTTCCCAAGACAGATCACTTGCATCAGAACGAGGTGGGCTTGAAGAAGATGTAGACACCCCCCTTGATCTTTTCCTTGCTAGGGATGTGGAAGACAATGAATGATCATCAGGAGTGGCGGCTTCCAATGATACCTCGGCTTCATTGTCGATTTCCTGATGTGCCCCTACTTCGGGAGGAACAACTATTGTGGGCACTTGTGAACCTCCATGCACCTTTGCTTGCGCATCTCCTTTTGCTGCCTCTCCTTCCACATGTACTTGGGCGTGTACTTGCACATGGTGTTGTTGTTGCGGCTGTGGTTGTTCAACACTTGTCAGATGAGTTACAACAACCTGTGTTGATTCAGGGACATTGCTGCTACTTTCTTGCGATGAGCCAACATCACTGGTCGATGGTGATTGGAGAAGTACACTGACTGCCTCTGAAGCACTCAAGGGCTTTGACTTAAGTTGGCGTGGTGGTGGAGGCACTGAACCCAATGGAGCAGGGGTGCTGCTCCCAGCTTGGTCCCCAGCAGATCCTGCTGCTGCAGGCGTACTTTTTTTTTCTCCCAAAAAACGTGGCGGGTGGCACACCAGCCTCCTTGGTAACTTGCTTCTTCTGCTCCTTACTAGCAACTTTCTTGCTAGAGGAGCTACGGAGACCTTTTTTTGGGGCCATCTTCTTCAGAGCAGGTCAGACAGCAGGCCGCAGTTGCACGAATTGTAGAGTTGTCTGAGGCCAGACGTGACGTCGCGTGACGTTATGCTGCACACACACACCGCTGCAGGACTTCTTCCTGGCACTGGTGGTTCTCTTGAGTCTTGTGCACCTAAAAAAAATGGAAGACAGAGTAACATCAGTTCAGTTATACAGCACAAAAAAATCGAGAAACACTGCAAAATCATCACAATCCCAATCCATCCATGCCCTCCATAATGTTTAAATTCAAGACAACCCACAGAAAGACTAGGCCCATGCAAGACTCACTACCCCTGGGCATAAATAAAGGTTGAAAAGTAGGCAAAATGGTTGCAGGCCTAACAAAGCCTGCATTCAAAATGGCCACTTGCCTGCCAGCACATGGCCAGTGCCTGTAGCTGCACTCAAAATGGCCACCAGCCACATGGCCTGTCCCTCCCCATGAACACCCCCAAAAATCGAAAAACACTGCAAAATCAGCACAATCCCATTCCATCCATGCCCTCCATGATGTTTAAGTTCAAGACAACCCACAGAAAGACTAGGCCCATGCAAGACTCACTACCCCTGGGCATAAATAAAGGTTGAAAAGTAGGCAAAATGGTTGGAGGCCTAACAACAAAGCCTGCATTCAAAATGGCCACTTGCCTGCCAGCACATGGCCAGTGCCTGTAGCTGCACTCAAAATGGCCACCAGCCACATGGCCTGTCCCTCCCCATGAACACCCCCAAAAATCGAAAAACACTGCAAAATCAGCACAATCCCATTCCATCCATGCCCTCCATGATGTTTAAGTTCAAGACAACCCACAGAAAGACTAGGCCCATGCAAGACTCACTACCCCTGTGCATAAATAAAGGTTGAAAAGTAGGCAAAATGGTTGCAGGCCTAACAACAAAGCCTGCATTCAAAATGGCCACTTGCCTGCCAGCACATGGCCAGTGCCTGTAGCTGCACTCAAAATGGCCACCAGCCACATGGCCTGTCCCTCCCCATGAACACAACCAAAAATCGAAAAACACTGCAAAATCAGCACAATCCCATTCCATCCATGCCCTCCATGATGTTTAAGTTCAAGACAACCCACAGAAAGACTAGGCCCATGCAAGACTCACTGCCCCTGGGCATAAATAAAGGTTGAAAAGTAGGCAAAATGGTTGGAGGCCTAACAACAAAGCCTGCATTCAAAATGGCCACTTGCCTGCCAGCACATGGCCAGTGCC
Source organism: Lissotriton vulgaris (assembly GCF_964263255.1). Classification (NCBI taxonomy): domain Eukaryota; kingdom Metazoa; phylum Chordata; class Amphibia; order Caudata; family Salamandridae; genus Lissotriton; species Lissotriton vulgaris. The sequence continues at coordinate 12,952 of NW_028248740.1, forward strand.
TGTAGCTGCACTCAAAATGGCCACCAGCCACATGGCCTGTCCCTCCCCATGAACACCCCCAAAAATCGAAAAACACTGCAAAATCAGCACAATCCCATTCCATCCATGGCCTCCATGATGTTTAATTTCAAGACAGCCCACAGAAAGACTAGGCCCATGCTAGACTCAAATACCCCTGGTGAAAAGGCCACAAGTACAGGCCCAAAAAACGAAAATCACTGAAAAATCAGCACAATCCCATTCCATCCATGGCCTCCATGATGTTTAAATTCAAGACAACCCACAGAAAGACTAGGCCCATGCAAGACTCACTACCCCTGGGCATAAATAAAGGTTGAAAAGTAGGCAAAATGGTTGCAGGCCTAACAAAGCCTGCATTCAAAATGGCCACTTGCCTGCCAGCACATGGCCAGTGCCTGTAGCTGCACTCAAAATGGACACCAGCCACATGGCCTGTCCCTCCCCATGAACACCCCCAAAAATCGAAAAACACTGCAAAATCAGCACAATCCCATTCCATCCATGGCCTCAATGATATTTAAATTCAAGACAGCCCACAGAAAGACTAGGCCCATGCTAGACTCAAATACCCCTGGTGAAAAGGCCACAAGTACAGGCCCAAAAAACGAAAATCACTGAAAAATCAGCACAATCCCATTCCATCCATGGCCTCCATGAGGTTTAAATTCAAGGCAACCCACAGAAAGACTAGGCCCATGCAAGAGTCACTACCCCTGGGCATAAATAAAGGTTGAAAAGTAGGCAAAATGGTTGCAGGCCTAACAACAAAGCCTGCATTCAAAATGGCCACTTGCCTGCCAGCACATGGCCAGTGCCTGTAGCTGCACTCAAAATGGCCACCAGCCACATGGCCTGTCCCTCCCCATGAACACCCCCAAAAATCGAAAAACACTGCAAAATCAGCACAATCCCATTCCATCCATGGCCTCAATGATGTTTAAATTCAAGACAGCCCACAGAAAGACTAGGCCCATGCTAGACTCAAATACCCCTGGTGAAAAGGCCACAAGTACAGGCCCAAAAAACGAAAATCACTGAAAAATCAGCACAATCCCATTCCATCCATGGCCTCCATGATGTTTAAATTCAAGACAACCCACAGAAAGACTAGGCCCATGCAAGACTCACTACCCCTGGGCATAAATAAAGGTTGAAAAGTAGGCAAAATGGTTGCAGGCCTAACAACAAAGCCTGCATTCAAAATGGCCACTTGCCTGCCAGCACATGGCCAGTGCCTGTAGCTGCACTCAAAATGGCCACCAGCCACATGGCCTGTCCCTCCCCATGAACACCCCCAAAAATCGAAAAACACTGCAAAATCAGCACAATCCCATTCCATCCATGGCCTCCATGATGTTTAAGTTCAAGACAGCCCACAGAAAGACTAGGCCCATGCTAGACTCAAATACCCCTGGTGAAAAGGCCACAAGTACAGGCCCAAAAAACGAAAATCACTGAAAAATCAGCACAATCCCATTCCATCCATGGCCTCCATGATGTTTAAATTCAAGACAACCCACAGAAAGACTAGGCCCATGCTAGACTCAAATACCCCTGGTGAAAAGGCCACAAGTACAGCCCCAAAAAACGAAAATCACTGAAAAATCAGCACAATCCCAATCCATCCATGGCCTCCATGATGTTTAAGTTCAAGACAACCCACAGAAAGACTCAGTCCACCCACCACTGAGTACCCCTGGGCAAAAGGCCCCAAAACAGCCCAAAAATCGAAAATTCCAAAATTTTAGTTGCAGCAACTGTAATGCCCCAAACAAACTTACTTGTAAAATTTCTAATCCAACAGTGATCCAAAGAAAGTCAAAAAGGCCTCAAATCCAAATATCCAGCAGCATCCACAAAAAGTAATCCTTCCGGCTCCAGATCCAAATGAAAAGTGACCAGGAGATGGACAAAGCACTGGGAGGAGCCTGCTGAACAGGAACAGGAAGTTGAAGACTGTGGGGCACTTCCTTCCTCCCACCCCCCTCCCCCCCTCCCCAAAATGGACTCCTCGCTAAAAAAGTGCAGGCAAATGTCAACCTAAGGAGTTATTCAGATAAAAATCATCATTTCTAGAAGGTTTATGCTGCTTGCTGGTGGATTTCTTGTGCAGAATTGCAAATTTTATATTTTCGCTCGCTGCATCTCAAATCTCGCAATTGCGAAGTACCGCGAGACGTGATCTCGCCGTACTCGCGTTGACAAACTCTCGCTGGCAATCCGCGATGACGTTGCGCGCTCGCCAATTCCCGCGGGATCACACAAGATCCAAAATGGCGCAGCACTCGCAAACTATCGAGAAAAACAACCCGGCAAACGATGATAAACGCCGCGCGCCGCAAAAATTGTATCTCCAACGCCGCGCGCCGCAAAAAAAATCCGCTGCGTGCGGATTTTGCGGGAAATTCGCAAATCTCGCGGATTGCGAATTTCCCAAAAATCCGCAAAATCCGCGAGCGAAACGGATTTTCCGCCCATGCTTACTTTTAATCCAGTAGTGTTTCTTTCTTTTTATTCAGATAATCTTTAACAACCAAAGTGCACAGCCAACGTGTTTCGTTCTGAACAGGAACTTCGTCAGGGCTCTATTTAAATTGGACCAATAGGTGATGAGTAAAATCCAACTGACGTGAAAGCGGAGTATTCCAAGGAGCACAATAGACAATGTCGAATGATAATGGCAGTTATCTGTTCAATATACACACTGGCAGAGAGGTTTCTGTGTCATCATTGGCCAGGTGCAAAAAGTACAGGAATGTATTTATTAATTCAAAAATGATTTCGGAATATATATTTCTCCCGAAGGTGAAATGCACGTACAACAGTAGAACAGGTGAGGCGGTGGAGGGAATAGTTCTAATCCATACAATATCAGGGTACAACTCAGTGAAGAACAAGGACTCCTGGCATAATAACAGGAAGTGCCCGACCGGTCGGGAAATTCTACTGGTTTAAAAGTGCGTGTGTTTACTTTCGACGAATGCACCTTCCACCTTCTGATGAACGTTTTGCATTGCATAAGAGGTTAATATAAGGACCCCAAACACTAGTATCATGCTTCAGTAAAATCGCCCGGCATTTTATCGGGGCCAGGGGCTTTCCCTGGTTTGACAGTTTTTATTGGTAATAAAGTTTCTTCCAAACTGAAAAGAAGATTATTGATAGTAGGATTGGGGACCACTGATACAAAACATGGTGTCTCCACCACTTTAACATCTGCATAGAGTTTAGAAAAGTGATCCTCCCAAGTTTTTGCATCCAGAAAGAGGTCCTTAACATTACTGCATTTCTTTCTACCTTTAGCTATTATGCGCCAAAACCCTACTTGGTGTTTGGATTGGGCCGCTTCGATTAGCTCTCTCCAAGCATTATCCTCCCAAATTTTGCTTATATTTGGTTCTTTTCTCCCTTATGATTGTTACATTATTCACATTTATTGAGCGTATGAGGTCAGGCTTTGCCTCCCGACACTCCATAATATACCATGGGTTGCTCCTGTGGTGATCTACTTAGTACCGGTGCCAATGCATCCTGCAATAATTGATGTACAGTCATTATTGAAAACTCTACTTCAGGGGAGACTAAATGCAGTTGAACAGTATCTGCAAAGATATTATATATTTGCATCATAGATTCAACCTTTCCAACTATATTTGACCATTTTAAGGCACAGCAGTTATTACTCACTATGCTAACATCAGTGGAGGAAGTAATTTCTTCTTCATTTACCACAGTTTTACCAATAAAAGAATCTGATGTTATTGACTGATGCAGGGGACGATGATCACTATCGGACCTATCATCTTCTTTCATATCTAGTATGTTTGGCCACAGATCAAGCAATACTAATATATAATCAATACTGCTCCTATAACTACCTCTGCAAAAGGTTGGAGTATTTGGTTTATCCGAAGGTAACCTGCCATTACAGACTCTAAGCCCATGTTCTGTTGTTAATTTCATAATCTGCGCGACTGCTGTAGAGCAGGGCACTATCTGACTACTTTCTAGGGCAGGAATGTTGTTCATAATAGCCTCATCTTCAAAAAGATTATCAAACCCCACCACTGGTTCGAACTTACAATTAAAATCACCCCCAATAATCATCATTGCACCTTTATCTATTGAATTAAAAAAAGTCAAGTTGATTTATTATTACAGATGTCTTTGTAGAAGTGTGGCTCAATGGTTTGAAGAGGCAGACCATGAAGCAGAGGTCAGACCCGGGACCGGGGTTCAATTCCCGACGCGGCAGGGTCTTGAGCCCAAAATGTCCGCGGACTCGATAATTCTCGCTTCGGTGCCTGCTGAATCACGGGTTCACACTCTGAAACTCCGGGCAATAGCTTGCTTAATCTCCACTATGGCCCCCCGCAGTGGGATGCCTGGCTTTCACCTTGGGGGTGCCCAGTACGGGTTATCTCACAGGGAAAAACCGGGACGGGTTCCCAAAGCAAGCGCATAGAGACCGTTGGTGATAATGCGCTATATAAATTACATTTACATTTGTAGTTGAATTTGGCCTATTATAAATAATAATTAGGTATGGTATGTTTTTGTCCTGTGTTTTTATTTTTACATCAGACAAATCCTCGGATGGTATATACAGTGCAATAGATTCTATTTCATGGGTTATTCTAATACATATAACAAGACCCCACAAAGGCCTGCCTCTCATCTTTTGGAGTGGGATTTACACTAAAGTTCTTATACCCTACCCTATGAGGGGATTCCAAAGCCCAAGTCTCTTGTAAAAATAGAATATCACATTGTTCTGTATATTCCATCCATTCCATGTCTCTAAGATTACTAATTAATCCTGCTATATTCCAGGATGTAAATCTTATTCCTTTCCCACTATTTGCTCCTGGACTTATTGTATTTGACCTATTAGTGACACTAACTGGATCAGGGGAAGCATTTACTGTATCAGAAGCATTTGTGGGCATTAACAATAACATTTGTTGCACATCTTCACTAACTGTTATGTGTGGCTTGTGTTGATTACAATGGAATGACTCCCCCTGTCCCTCCTCTTGATGGTATATATTTATAGGACATACTTGTTCTCTGCTACTATTTATTGCATTTTCTTCTAGAGGGGGTATTTCACCAGCTATAAGAGATAATTGTCATTCCACGGTATCCAAAGCAGATAGTGCCTGAAACATATTTGTAGTTAATATTGGAGCATTGTCAATAACCTGCGTCCTGGTATGTGGTTTATAAAAATACCCGAATGGGATAGCACTGATGCAAGTATTCTGGGTGAAGGTTTCCTCTATAGTATTTAATAGCGATCGAACAATCTGTGGGCGGCGGAAGTTTCTTGGGGGACTCACCAACCTACCCTACTCTGCGGACCATCAAAATTTCATTAGCATTTCGTGGTCTAAAATGTTTGTGTTTTGTCAGCCAATCAACTGTTTTATTTCGTAGAGTCACCCATGATTCACTCCACCTGTTTATGAATGCTGGGACTCCTGTTAAAATTAGTACATTGGGGCATGAGGCAGGTGGTAGGCCTAAGATACCAGAACTTGGATTAAAAAATGTGTCTTGTAAACTTGTTGTTCAATCTGGGCCTAATCCTTTTTTGGATGAATTTGAGGTTTCATTATTATTGTCCAGACCATATGTTCCCCCCATTATATCATCCCTATTCTGCGGTTTGTCCCATGTGCCCCTTTCGTTGCTATTTCTTCGAGTTGTTGGGTTGGCCATAGTAGTATGTTCTACCCTACCGGCTATGCCAGTAATGCTCAGTGGCTGGGCTCCTCTAAATTCCTTATGTCGCCTCTCCTTTCTGCAGTGCCAGAAATGTCTCCCTCTATTTTATCTCTCAAACCACCTACAACAATATTCGACTGATCGATCTTTTGGTCCATGATACTACATTTTTTGTCTAGCAGTCCACCAATATGAGTTAGCATAGATCTAAGAGCTATTTCCAGTATCCCACTAATTACGGGCTCAAGAGCGTCTGGCGTTCCTTTTCTACCTCAATAGTGGAATCAACACCTGTTTCTGTCTGTGTAATAGCATATTTTTTTCATTACTACACTTTGCTCCTCTATTTGTTGGTTTATCTGGGAATTGGACCTTGGGCACCTTGTTTTCTTAGGTTCTAATACCCCCATAGCACGCTTCTGTTTTGGTTCTACGGACTTTCTCTTTGGCTTTTTCTAATTGTTTTGAAGCTCGGGATCTAGTGCTTATGCTTGGACTGACTACCCCATTGCACGGAGTCAAGAGAATATCGCCTTTCTGTCAAATGTATCTCATGTGTCAGCAGCGATTCTGCTCTGATTAGGAAGGCATCTAGAGTGACTGCTGCACCTTTAAGTGTATCCATGTTCCTGATCTATATAATTATATATGATGCAATTGTACTTTTGAAAAAGATGTTAAAAGCAGTGCTACAAGGGAGAGGCGAAAAAGGAAAAAACTCTCAAATAGAAAAAAAAAAGACTAACAGCTTATTATAGCAATCATAACCCCGGCTACACTTGTTTTTTCACATATAAACTATTGCCTAGCAATGCCTACTACATGCGGAGTTCAATATCACTGAACTGATAACTACATCTGAGAAAACATCCCCCTAAGCTGATGTGTCGTTCCCTCAAGCTTGCTAAAAACAACAATTGCGAGGCTCTCCTAGAACCATTGACACCCAAACAAGGTTTGCAGAGATTGACCTTTGTCAACACATACAGAACCTTATCTAATAACATCCAGAGGATTGCCAAAAGACATTGGTCAATACTAAACACAGGCCAAGAATCTATCCAGCTTCCTCTTTTGCATTCAAACATGGATCGAACCTTAGGGATCAATTGGCCACACAAGACCAAAAAACAAGACACCACGCATCGTAGGCACCATGTGGGACATACCGGCGGTTCAGGGCCACTATCCCTCTGGCACTGGTGCAGCTTGTTCGCAGACAAGAAAATAATTGGAGATCGACATTGGTACTAATAGGCCATGGCTACAAAAAAGTTCCACTAACTGCAATAGCGATAAGCTCATATACTTGATTATTTGCCCGTGCCAGTTGAAATATGTTGGCATGACTACCCGCAAAATATAGTCAAGAATTTTAGAGCACAAAAGTACTGTACGAAGCAAAAAGCAGGCCGCTAAACTCACGAGCCACTTTCTGGAGGCTAAACATAGTCCGTCGGATTTCCAATGGACAGCTGAGGTGGCGCTGTGCTGATGACAGAGCGGTTCAGTCATGGCCTGCCCGACGCTCCTGCGCGGCGCGAATTCCGCGCCTGCGCTGAGCATTCTATTGAGCGGGCGGGGCCATGACGGAACCGCTCCGTCATAAGCACAGCGCAACCGACGCTGGTGACGGAGCGGTTCTGTCACCAGCATGTGCCCGCCGCATTTCCGCCCCACAGTGAAAGGGTTAAATGAGTATTATAAAACCTTATCTACTGGTACTATCCTTTGAAGGCTTCCAGCTATTTCTTACAGCCAAGATGTATTTCACCTAGGGCCGTAAAAATGTAGTGTTATGAAACCACTGGAAGGAATTAGGGGCATATTACCAACAACTAGTGATAATTATCGCTATGTTGGGTTACCGGTGATATTTTTATCGCCGAGCTGCGGCAATTTTTATCGCTTAGGAACCTTGCTATTATCAAGGTATATCTCCTAAGCGATAAAAATCATCCGAAATGTATGAATATTGCTGAATAGTCAGCGATATTCATGCATTATCGAGCTAATGCTCTTAGCCATGTTATCCACCTACCATTGTATAACATGGCTAAGAACTGCACAGGCGGTACAAAAAGGGGGTTGTGATGGACGGAGCATCTGAATCAATCAAACACTCACACCCAGTCAAAAGATCTGGGTTTTATCCATCACCGTTCTTTAGCCCACTCTGCCACCCCAGTTCAGACATGGATATATGCAAATCAGTCTGACCCTGTGCCTCATGGGAACAGTCCAGCCCGAACTGCCAAGCAATGTCTTCCGTGGACCGGAAACAAGCTTCCAAGGACCGTTTTCTGGCATTCCAGCCGTCTTCAGCCCGGCTTGCTTAAATCCAGTGGCAAAGTGAGCAAGGGACTCACGTCTGAGCATACCCTGCCACACGTATGGCGGCCAAAAGCGGTACAAAAAGGGGGTGGTGATAGACAGAGCATCTGAAACAATCAAACACTCACACCCAGTCAAAAGATCTGGGTTTAATCCATCACCGTTCTTTAGCCCACTCTGCCACCCCAGTTCAGACATGGCTATATGCAAATCAGTCTGACCCTGTGCCTCATGGAAACAGTACAGCCAAACTGCCAATCCATGTCTACCCTGGACCAGAAACCAGCTTCCAAGGACCGGTTTCTGGCATTCCAGCCGTCTTCAGCCCAGCTTGCTTGAATCCAGTGGCAAAGTGAGCAAGGGACTCACGTCTGAGCATACCCTGCCACACTTATGGCAGCCAAAAGCGGTACTAAAAGGGTGTGGTGATGGACGGAGCATCTGAATCAATCAAACACTCACACCCAGTCAAAAGATCTGGGTTTAACCCTTCCCCGTTCTTTAGCCCACTCTGCCACCCCAGTTCAGACAAGGCTATATGCAAATCAGTCTGACCCTGTGCCTCATGGGAACAGTCCAGCCCGAACTGCCAAGCCATGTCATCCCTGGACCGGAAACAAGCTTCAGGGGACCGGTTTCTGGCATTCCAGCTGTCTTCAGCCCGGCTTGCTTGAATCCAGTGGCAAAGTGAGCAAGGGACTCACGTCTGAGCATACCGTGCCACACTTATGGCGGCCAAAAGCGGTACAAAAAGGGGGTTGTGATGGACGGAGCATCTGAATCAATCAAACACTCACACCCGGTCAAAAGATCTGGGTTTAATCCATCACCGTTCTTTAGCCCACTCTGCCACCCCAGTTCAGACATGGCTATACGCAAATCAGTCTGACCCTGTGCCTCTTGGGAACAGTCCAGCCCGCACTGCCAAGCCATGTCTTCCCTGGTCCGGAAAAAAGCTTCAGAGGACCAGTTTCTGGCATTCCAGCCGTCTTCAGCCCGGCTTGCTTGAATCCAGTGCTCAGGGGCATGTGTTAGCTTTTGGAGATATTTGCGCTTAGCGCAAATATCTCCATTAGTTGGTAATAGGAGATAGCGATGTTAGGGACTGTTTCCAGTCGCTAACATCTTGGCACGCCCACTTTGCATGTCATTAGTGATAAATATCACTGACATGCAAAGCGGGGCCCAAGATGGTCGCTGTCTCCTACTAGCTGTCGCTAACTGGTGTTAGCGACAGCTAAGTAATAGGGAGGTAATTTTATCTCCGCTTTCTTGGCTTTTAAAGCCAAAAAAGCAGAGAAACCCTCTTGATAATATGCCCCTTAATTTTCTCCACTTTTGTCCGATTCCGGAAAGCTTCCCTTAAACTCGGGATAATGATTTTGGAGTTCATTCTTTGTGGTCTGGTGTGGTTATTTCTTCTTTATTTTTAGAGTTAATTACTGCTGCGCAATTACCATCTTTACACAATTGTATCGAAGTTCAAAAACAAAGTGTATTTCTGCTCACATTTTTCTCTTGCTAAAAGCAAGTAGGAAATATAAACCGAGAAGTACCTGAACTTCAAGGATTGCAGGAGTTAAAAATCCTGTTGATTCTGAAACTGACTGTATTCCCCATTGTAGCCCAAAACTTCATAATGCTCGGTATTTGCGCTGGTGCTAATGGCCAGAGTTGGTAACCCTGGGCCTGCAGCTTTTAGTCAGATATATAAAAAATGGCAGGTCACCTCTGTAGAGAAAAACATGCGTTTCATCAAGCAGTTTATCCCTCCATGTATATTCAGCTATTAATCATTCAATCATTCCATTCTTCGCTTCATACACATACAAAAAAATGTGTATGGGATATAAAAATTTCAACTGCTTTTGAAATTCATATGATTACATTTTAATCAATGATACCAAATATTTCAGATTAACAATGCGGATATCTGAAGAAGCGCAGCCGACTGAAAGGCCAGCTTGCATTGTTAATAGGTAAAAATTCTTGATTTCTAGGAAAATGTTACATTAAAAAAAAATTTGAGGGCACAGATGTTAAAAATCTATCAACTATGATTGTGCTTTCAGGTCGCCCCAGCTGTTTTGAGTTGAATCTGTGGGTCTGCATTATTATTTGCTATTTTTATAGCGTGGACAAGGCCCGTAGGTATCTGAGCGCTTTACATTATGAAAAAATGGTACAGCAAGTTACTGTTACAATAATTATGTTCAGTTATTGTCGCTGCTGAAAAGGTGAAGAGTCTCAAACACGCCTGTTACTTTCCTCTTGGGCCAAATAAGGCCTCTCTAATTGTATTGTAATTGCATGGATATAGCTCTTACTATCTCGGACAAGACATCACAGCGTTGATACGCAAGTTTAACTCAGACTGCAGCAACCTCGTTGTCGGAGAGACTGTTAATTCACCCTAGAGTGGGCCACCTATGTTTTTTTTATGGGAAGAGGAGTGCAGCAGTGGGATGAGAGAAATACCGGAAACTAAAAGTGACACCAAGACTTTCAGTCTTAGAAAACAAGGGCAAGCCCCCCCCCCAGGTGGATGTTGGAATACACGTGGTTAAAACAAAGTGTGAAAGATTCAAAGAGGAAGAGAAGGAAAGCAAGACATATAGGCAGAGGGAGGGGAGAAAAAGAATGTCTGAAGAGAAAAGGCTCGACAAGAGGTGGAGAAGCGAAAAGGATTAGAGAATAGAAGATGCTTGAGCTTTTTCATAACTAAAAGTTTTATCATTAACTAACCATAAACAGATACAGCAGGAGTTGCAACACTTCAAGCTTCCTTAAGTGTGATTAAAGAAGGTTAATGGAAACATATTTGGCAATTAATATTCTATAGTTTCTCACTTAACCAAATACATTTTTTATTAAACAACTGTTATATTTTAATTGTGTTACAAATATGATTATAATAACTTCATCAGCTCCATTCCAAGTAATTTAAGGGAGAAAACGGGAAAAACTCCCGCTGTCGGGGTTAAATCCCCCCAGCGATTATATAAAAAAAAGTGACATAATGGGGAGCCATGGCCAACTGCCAATTAGGTCAAGGGAGCCACAGGTCGAAAAAGTTTGGGAACCACTGTGCTAATGGAACTCTTTGCATCTTACCCTGTATGCTTTATGCCAGGGCCGGCTTCAGCACTGGTGGTGCCCGTTGCAACATTATTTGTTGGTGCCCCCCAATGACCACTTCTGCCACAGATTCCCTCACCACCGCCATCCAACAATACCCTTCAAGTCTCCATAACCGCTCTCTCTGAGATGCTTTCGTTTTATAGCGCCACTCATACCAGTGTAGGGTGTCAGAGCACTTTACATCACACACACATTATACAGAGACAATCAATCAATCAATCATTCATATGTGTGTAAATCAGTGTATATGACATGTTACACTGACCAGAGGACTACAAGGTTTCGGATTCACATGTTGTGTATACTGGTAGGCAGTAGAGTTTAAGAGTGCGTGGTCTGGAGAAGCCCACACTCAGAATTTAAAACGTACCACCATTGTTGGGGGTTCTCTTTAATAATACAAACTGATTTCTATCCAAATTAACCTTTTTTCCAACATTAGGATATAAAAGACTAGGGGAAAGAATCATAATACTCTAATCTGTATCTTGCAGTTTGCTTGCAACTCTTTGAGGACGGTTATAGCCCACTGTTCTATGTTAGGATTTCAACTTGTCAACTGCAAGTAACAAAAGAATCTCTCAGACAATAGCAGTAACCCATTGACCTATTCACATTATATGCACCTTGTGATCTGAATGGCACACGTTTTTTGCAGCAGGCATATTGACCCACTGCGCTACCTTACCATGAGTCAAATTTTCCACCAGACAAACCTGAAATCTCTCTCCAGGAAGACCATTAATCACCCAAACCAAACGTCCCACCCGAAGTAGCCCAGGGTGTGGTCACACTGCCCTAGAGCGGGCTAGAGTCTATGGCCCACATCCATCAAAGTCAATTGCATTCGCAAATGGTACGAATCGCAACTTTCGGCCATTTGCAAATGCAATTGACTAATTTGGAATGCATCATGCATTTCGCAATTTTAGGAACCGCAACCATGTTGTGATTTCTAAAATTGCGATTGCATGTAAGAAATCGCAATTTCAGATTTCTTAAATGCAATGCATGATTATTTTTATTTATTTATTTTATTTTGAAAGTTTTATATAGCGCGAACAAGATCTTCGCAGATATCAGAGCGCTTTACAGAGGAGGGGAGCATGTATACGCAGATACATCAATCATGTTAGAAGTACATCGAAGTGATATCATAACACAATCAAGTAAATCAATTTCAGAGTCAACATAAGATATGTTGGATATAAGATACATAAGATACAAGGGTTCGAACAAGTAGTACAGATGAGTATCGAGTCTTTGTAGTTTTTCCCCAATAGTCGTTCAAGTGTATTTAGCCATGAGGATTGCTTTTACTTCTCTCTTGAACAGTATGGTAGAGGTGATGAGCCTTGTTTCAGGGGGGAGAGAGTTCCAAATCCTGGGGGCCATTCCTGAGAAAGAGCGTTTATAGGTTTTTTCCTTGCGGAATCTTTTAGGCTTTAGCAAAAGATTGTTTGTGCCTCTAGTGTTCCTGGAGCCTCCAGAAATCGTCAGCTTCTGAGCGAGGTATCTAGGTGAGCTCAGGTGCACAGCCTTGTGGGTCAAACAAGCGATTTTCAGGTGTATTCTGGCTTCAAACGGCAGCCAGTTCAGGGATTTGAAGTCAGGGGAAATGTGAGAGTGTTTTTTTGATCCAGTGATAAGTCTCGCTGCGGCGTTTAGAGAGGCTCTTATGGGTGCCATAGTGGCTAGGGGGAGACCGCAAAGGGCGGTGCTGCCATATTCTATTCGAGGTATTCGAGGTATGACTAGTGATTGTACCGCAGTTTGGAAGTCTTTGGCTGGAAGGAAAGGTTTCAGTTTCCTCAGGGTGTTGATTTGGTAGTTTGCTCCCTTAGTTGCTTTGTTGATGTGTTCCTGCATGCTGAGATTGGTGTCAAGTGTTATACCCAAGGATTTCGCTGAGTCCACGATGGTGGGTTGGACATTGAGTGCCGTTAGGTCTTTAAGCCACATTTGCGCGGTAGTGATCTTCGCGGGAGGTGCGATCAGGAGGAACTCTGTTTTAAGGGCATTGAGTTTGAGATGATTAGCGGCCAACCAGGATTGGGTGCTTCTGATTGTTGAGTTCAAAAGCGTGATGTCTTTGGGTGATTGTAGTTTGAGATAGAGTTGGGTGTCATCAGCATACATGTGGAAATGTACATTGGATTCTTGCAGCAAGGTGGTGAGAGGTTCCATAACTAGGTTGAACAAAGTTGGGGATAAGGAGGATCCTTGTGGTACGCCTAGCGATACAGGTCTTGGTGCGGACATCAAGTTGTTGCTCTTGAATTTCTGCGATCTGTTATGCAGAAAAGAAGTGAACCATTTGAGCACAGTTCCAGATAGGCCCATTCTTGTGTTTAATAGTTCGAGTAGGTTCTCATGTTTGACGGTGTCAAATGCGGAGGAGAGATCAAGGAGGATGAGGAGGCAGGTATTGTTATGATCTAGGATTTGGAGGGCGTCATCGATTATGTGAATCATGGCAGTTTCCGTACTGTGATTGGCTCGGAAGCCTGATTGGTGAGAGTTGAGGAGATCAAATTGATTAATATGATTAGTCAATTGTATTTGTGCGCATTTTTCCAGCAGTTTGGCAAGAGTTGGAATGTTGGTAATGGGACGGTAGTTGTTTAGGTCAGAAGGGTCGGCTGTAGGTTTCTTTAGCAAAGGTGTTACTTGTCCAACTTTGAGGGAGTCGGGAAAGATTCCTTGTTGAAGTGAGCTGTTAATGATTTTGGTCCAGAGTGGAAGGAGCGACGGGGTAAGAGCTTTTACAGCGTTAGCAGCAAGGGGGTCCGTGAGGTGATTGGATGGTTTCAGAGTGCTGAGCAGTTTGCCAATTTCTTCTTCCGTGTAGGTGACAAAGGTTGACCAGGTTGCATTGTTTTTTGGTTTAGTGGGTGTTATGCCGTGTGGTTTGGGATAGAGGCTTGCGTCCATGAGGAGATCATTCTTTATGTTATCCGTTTTTAGGTTAAAGAAAGCGGCGAAGTCTTCGCAGGAAGGGGTATTGCACATAGTGTTGAGAGGTTGGGGTTGTTCTTTGGTTTGTGATCGGATAAGCTCAAACAGCTTTCTCGGACGGTTTTTGGCTTGGTCTAGCTGACGGCTGAAGAAGTCTGATTTAGATCGTTTTATTTTCCTGAAGTAGGCATTTCTCTTTTTCTTCAGGTTTTTTAGGTTCAGTGCAGAGGGGGCTGATCTCCAGGAGCGCTCTGCCAATCTCATGGCACGTCTATCGTCATTGAGACTCCCGTCATACCAGGGATTGGAGATTTTTGTGGTGTCTTTTTTTAGCTGCAAGGGCGCGACTTCATTAATTATTGCGGTCATATTGTTAAGATAGTGATCAGTCAAGGATTGGACGTCCTTCACGCCAGCCGGAGGAAGTAGTAAGTTGTAGCTGTTGGAGGGCAGAGAGTTTGAGTTTAGTTTTTAGTCTCTTTTCCAGACTTTGGGCCTGGCGGATTGGATAGGGTTAAATTTAACTTTTTCATTGATGAAGAACGTGATGATATGATGGTCCGACCAGTCACAGGGTTGGATAGATTCGAGTTGGATAGCGGCCTCTTTGGAGATGATGAGGTCGAGGATAGAGCCTTTCTTGTGTGTTGGACTGTTGCAAATTTGTGTAAGGTCAAGGGCGTTGAGGAAATTCTTCAGACCCTTTACCACAGCATCATTATGATCATTCCAGTGGAGGTTGAAATCCCCAAGGTATATTTGTGTGAGTTGCCGCCCGGCGTTGGTTGAGATCATGTCCATGATTTGTTGGGAGAAGGTGAGGTTGTCACCGGGAGGGTGGTAAACGCCGTGAAGAGTGCAGATCAGTTTGCCCTCACTGATAATATCTAGGCTGATGTATTCACAGGACGATGGGGAGGGCGGGGAAGGTGAAGATACTTTCAGTACAGAGAGGTTGCTCCTGTATATACATGCGATTCCGCCACCTTTTTTATTGCCAGACCTGTCAAGTCTAGTGATGAGGTAGTTGGGGGGAACCAGAATGTCCATTATAGGTGTAGAAGACTCTGTTAGCCATGTTTCAGTCATGATGATTAAGTCCAGATCCAATTTTTGGATGAGATCGGCGATAGCGGCGGAGTGTCTAGCGGCTGATCTGCAGTTTAGGAGAGTGCATTTGAGACGGGGTGTGTCGAGGGTGGAGGGGTGCTCTAGGGCGAGGGGGACTTTACTCAGGTTACTATGGATAGCGACTCTGTTGTTCAGTGTGGGGGGTTTAAGGGGATTGGAGTGAATCGTAGGTATGGCAGTGAGTGTGTCGGGTGTGTTGCTGAGGGGAGCTGGGTCATAGGAGCGGAGGAGGGTGATTGTGTCTAGGTCCGAAAGAGGGTTGCAGGAGCGAAGGGGGCGGTTTTCACGATTGTGAACAGGGATTGAGGTCCAGTGTGGTGGAAGTCGAGTGCGTGAGTTCGCCGCCCGGGTGGAGGACCAGTTGGGAGGGGAGGTGATGGTGGAGACGCGTGAGTGGTGTCGGGGGTGTGTGCTGAGTAAATGTTTGATGATGTGAATGTCTTGTTTGATCTGTTGAAGAGTGTTGGGTGGGGGGTGGCTGGAGTGTGATAGACAGAGTAGTTGTTGTTTGATGCTGTTTATGTCTTCTTTGAGTTGGAGGAGGGAGGCCGTAATGTGGTCCACTGAGGGACATGTGTTGGAGGTGGGGGTGGGAGGGTCAGGCGTGGATGACATAGGGGGGAGGTTGGTGGTGTGGATGAGAGTATTGGTTGTGGGCGTAGACTGCATGGTGGAGGATGGGCGTTTATTAGTGGTGAAGTGGGTGGAGGTTGGGTGATGGGGGTAAGACTGGGGGGGGTAGTGGTATTGTAGATGGTTCTATTTAGAGAGGGTCGAGTTGAGCTGATGGAGGTGGAGTGTTCTGTGTGATCAGTTAGTGGGAGGAAGTGGGGGCTGAGAATGGGTGGGGATAAAGGGTGGGGTTTGCCTTTGTGTGTGTCGGTCTGATGTTGATCTAGGATAGTCGGGATGCGGGTGGGAGCTGTGTTATCAGGGGTGAGAGGAACGGGGATGAGGGCTGGTATGTAGGTGGAAGGAGTGGGGATGTTGTTGTAAGAGGGAGAGAGATCTATGTCAGTGCTTGCGGGATGTGGGATAGCTATGGTAGGTGGGGGAATGACTAAGGTGCCGGGAGTAGAGGGGTGGTGCATGTCTTTTTGGGTGGGAGCTGTGGTATCAGGGGTGGGTAAGTGGATGAGGGCTGGTGTGTGGGGGGGAAGGGGTGAGGTTGGTGTAAGAGGGTAAGTAATCTATGTCTGTGCTCGACAGGAGTGAGGTAGGTATGGTAGGTGGATGAGTGACTGGGGTGTCGGGAGTAAAGGAGAGGTGCATGTAGTTTAGGGGTTGGGGTGGATTAGAATGGGTGTGGTTTGAGGCTGCGGTGTCAGGGGTGACGGGAATGGGTGTGGTATGGTAGGGTGACAGGGTGAGGTTGTAGGGGGGGGAGGGGGTATCGCTGGAATGTGTGGGTGAGGGATCTATGTCTGTATGAGCTAGGTTAGGAGGGTTGTGGTTGGGGGCTGTGAGTTCAGGAGTGATGGGCCTGCGGATGCTATGAGTGGTTGTCCGATGACTGGTGAGGTGCTGTTTGAACGTGGGGAACAGATTGTCTAGTAGTTCCAGGTTCTTGTCTGTGGATTGAATTAGGATAATCCCGTTATTGTATATAGTGATGGTTGTTCTGCCAGGGAAGAGTTGTGATGGAGTGATGGTAAGTTTTAGGCCATTGGCGAAATTCCTGGAGGTGGAGACGGAGAGTAGAGTGCAGAACGTGTTTCTCCATTGGGCTCTGCGTGTGGTGTGGAAGATAATATCAATGTTCAGTGAACCATTGACTGGTGAGAAGTAGGTGTCTGCACACGGAGTTTCAGGGTGGGACCTCAGGAAGTTGTGTTTAAAGCGTTTAGCGGCTTTTTTAGTGAGTGCTGGTGGGTAGTTGATTTTATATGTGTGTTTGCCGACGGGTTCCATAATGGGAGAACAGTCTAGATAGGTGTAGGGGGGGTGTAGGAAGGAGGGTGTAGTAGGGAAGGGTGCACTGTCCTAGACAGTTGCGAGGGCCTAAAGTGATACTAGTGCGTTCACAGTAATGCTATGTGCAGAGTACAGCCGACGAAAATAGTGAGATAATTGGGAGAGGTAGTAGATGGTGCGTGCAAGAACAACTGACACTAGTGAGTTGCCATGGTAATTGAGGTAGTACTCAGTGCATACGAGATTGACACTTGATATGAGTGCGAGTTGCACAAGTATAGGGTGCGCACTAAGGATATGAGGGAGCAGAATAAAGTGAGCAGTTAACATATATGCGATAGTAATCAGCGTATAAGGGAAGGGGCAATGTGGTTACAGGTTACATCAGTGACAAGACTATGTGCGAGAAAACCGACAGTACAATTAGGAATAGGGGTGAGTTCGATGTAGGTTATAAACAAGTGCTGATTGCAACTTTTAAATTGCGAATTCGCACTTTGGAAGGGGTAAATTAGCATGAAGTTGAACTTCATGCTAATTTACCGAAAACTTTCAAATATGCACAAATTGCATTTTGAAACTTTTAATTTACACACACACATGCCCTTAGGGCATGTGTGTGTGTGTAAATTACATTCAAAGTTAAATTTCAGGGGTGCAGGGAGGGGTTCTTTGGACCCCCCCTGCACCCTTGAAATTGCATTCACATTTCCCAAATCGCAATTTGAAATTTGCAAAATGTGAATGCCTTCCTATTCATTCCTATGGGCCTTTTGGCCCATAGGAATCAATGGGAAGGGTTTTCCTTAATTGCGATTCGCAAATTGTGAATCGCAATTAAGGAAAAATATCGAATCGCAAAAAATATTGCGATTTTTTTCATGCATAGCATTTTGCGATTTCTTAATTGCGATTCCTTAATTTTCGCAATTAAGAAATCACAAAATGTAACAATGATGCATGTGGACCTATGTCACCTGAACCTACAATTGAAATTTCCGATTACTCTCATTTGCATGGTGTGTGGCCTGAGGTACTGTGTAATTACGTAAAAGGGGAATTGAGGAGCACTCGTAAATTTTAAACACAAATTAGCTAATGTAATCCAAGGGTGCTGCGCTACGTTGTTGTGTTTGGCTTACACAAACTTGACTAAACAGAAAAATTAGGTCGGTGGAACTCACTTGTAGCGTGCACTGTTTCGATTGGAAAAGAGACCCTTTTCCAACACTTTGTATACTAATTCTAATGAAGCAATAATAACTTGCAATTATGTGGACTTTCACATTCTGTTTCTTTAAATTTTACTTCATACTTTTGTTATTAAACCATTTTTGCAAAGAAAACATCATTGTTATAAATCTTTTTTATATAGAAATACAGGTGTATGAAAACAAACAATAGTTTATGCTTTCTAATTCAATCAGTTGCAAACCAACTGTAATGTCAACTCATATTCTTGTAAGTAAAACACCCATAGTCCACAATACCGTATAGTTGAGTGGATTCAATTTTCTGAAGACATGGTGCCCAATGCATTTCGGGACCTGAAGGTACCCTTCTTCAGGGGGAAAAATACTACAAAATATACAAACAGCTAATCAATACATATCATTGAAATATATGTTATCATAGAAATGCATCAAAAATTATTAATGTTATGAGACACTTTGGGGGGAAAAAAACTATACATATAATAGTGACATCATGCTATTTGAAATAGTTCTTGCACAAAATAGTCATGAGTAGCCCAATTACTCACATATATACACCTCCATATATAATAACTAAATGCTTCTATGTCTTACATTCCTAAAAATCCATGAAGGAAAAAAAAGAGAGAGATAATCCTGAACACACATCAGAACAAATAAATGTGGATCTGCATTAAACTGAGATTAAACATGTCAAAGTACATCACAAATTGTAAGACATATCCCTGTAGTTTCTACTAGTATCATTGATGTTATGTGCACATACCTCGGCAATTCTATGTGGCTTGTGGAGTGGATTCCTATACTAAAGTGTGAAAACTTGACTCCCCTAGAAGAGAGATGACTGCATGGCTAAAAATGCAAGCGGAACTGTAAGCTACATGTTCCCGTTTACAGGTGAAAAAAGAGAGTCAAATAGTGAACCAAAATTACCTACAACGTCGTGAATCTCACGGGTTCAAATAAACTTCTGGCATTAGCCCTTTGTATATTTAAAATCGATCAATCACCGGACCGTTTAGCGCAGTCATAAAACGCTGTAAAAGTGACAAAATATAACGATCAGAATTGCTAAGCTGATGTATTCTACCAGCTGACCTGGTGATCTATGAATCAACAATTACAAATACAACATAACTGCCTATGACTCCCTGGTGTAGCTGACGAGGTCTAAGATTTCGGAAAATAGAAAGCAAACGTGCAACCGGACTTTTGTGACTACAGGACCACGAATCTAAAATGACCAATAGGTTGTGGTAATTGTAAGGACAAGGTGACACTCGACAATGTTGCTACGGTCAAAATATAAAGAAGATATTAAGATAGATATATATACCTCCGTATTGTGTGGCAAATAGCCTATAAAATTAATCTGTAATGTAGAGCACGAATTGCGTGCGTATTCACTGCAATGGCATGCCGCTGTTCACTGAAAAACAACGAACATATCTTAAAAAAATATTTTTCTCTGTGGTCTTACTACAGAATAATAAACAATAAGCACCTGCACAGATGATACTGCAGGCGGAAATAATGTGGAAGTGCTACAGAATCATAATTACCTTTGTGATCGAGTAATTCACGGCGCTACGATGTGGGTTGAATTTTTGAAGTCAACTGAACGCGCAAGGATACCATACAGATATATAAAGAGTTCCTATGCCAAAACTCATCGGGAGATTCATCTGGGAGATGTAGTCCAAAAAATAAAGTTAACGATATACTATCATATGTATATTAGCCTGTGCGTATATAAAGTGTGACTGTGGTAATGACCACGAGGTACGAGAGAACATGACGTGACTAATAAAGCTGAGAGAGACTGCTGTGCTATAATATTATAACATGAACAGCAATGCATTCTGCCTTGTGTGTGTGTAGACGGAAAGTAATGGTAGAGATATTAGAAAAAAGAGAGATGACTTAAGGAGAATATAATCTCTTACTATCAGGGGTAAACCCTCTATGAATTACAACTTACTGAAACATTATACCGAGAGATGCCCCAAGGTGTTCACCAGATGAGGTGATCGAATATAATGTGCTGATCCTGATTCAAACAGGGGTTCTAACGAGAAAAATGCCGATGTGGTTACGAGGTGTACTCACTGTTTAATCTGAGAAATACATTAATATGTGAGGCTAATACCTAACTCTAGTTACTAATGGAGAGTACAGCTTATAATATACCCTATCTTTAATGGCATAATTGAAAAAATACATCTACAATACATTTGTACGTGCATATTCATCGATCTGAATAGTAATATTTTTACATCACAATCATACATATACAAGGGAATATATACTGATGTGCTTATATCAGTTCCCAACAATAACATCACTGTGTCTTAGATATGTTTGTAGCCTAACATATATTGTTTATTCCAAGTGTACCAATCGTGAATAGGTAACACTACTTTGACCCAGTTCACATATAACTGTTGTTTAGAAACATAATAATAGAACACAAACATTCATGGAATATCGGAAATATGTCACAATATGTTGTGGTGTATAAGAGGATTATGGTATCAACGACTATGTATGCAATATATTCTCAAACCTTGACCATATGTTTTATAAAAAACATCCCAAATCTATCCGATCATTTAAACCATTGGGGGTTCCTGTGCATAAAAAGTCTATCCAGTGTATTTCACGCTGTAGTATCCTGACCGAGTTGTCTTGGCCATCTTTTTTAGGTACTACCTCTAAAATCTGGGCTCGTAGTTGTGCTATATTGTGGTGATTCTCCTCCCAATGAATGGCTATCGGGGTGCTTTTCTTCTTAGCCCTAATGTTGCTCTTGTGTTCTGTGAGCCTAATTTTTAGTTTACGTTCAGTTTTGCCCACATACAATTTACCACACGGACATTTGAGACAATAGACTACATTTGTGCTGTTGCAGTCTGATGTGTGGTTAAGTTTGATGGTTTTCCCTGTCATCGGATGAGTCAAGGTGTTTCCAATGATAATGTTGTTACAATGTACGCAATTTTTGCATTTCATTGTGCCTTTATATACAGGTTGAGTTTGTAGTCCCTTTGTTGACCTTATTATATCCATGAGTTTGCTTCCTCTAGTATAGGCAAATATAGGTCTCTCCTGAAAAATACCATTGAATTCACTCTCATTTTGAAGTAGTTCCCATCTCTTCAATATACACCGTTTGATTTGTCTGGCTGACGTTGAGTATTTAGACACAAATGTAAATGTGTTTTTAAGAACTTTGTCGACCGGGGTCAGCAGTGTTTGGCGATCAATTATCGCAAGTATGTCAATGCTTTGATTTGAGATTTCAATAGGGTACCCACGCTGTTCATATCTTCTGCACTGAACTTGTATTTGAGTCTCGAAAAGTTCCTGTGTTGTACAGATTCTTTTAATTCTCAGGAGATGAGAATAAGGCAGGTTCGCAAATGGTGCGAATCGCAATTTTCGGCCGTTTGCAAATGCA
The DNA here is from genome assembly GCF_964263255.1 of Lissotriton vulgaris. Taxonomy (NCBI): domain Eukaryota; kingdom Metazoa; phylum Chordata; class Amphibia; order Caudata; family Salamandridae; genus Lissotriton; species Lissotriton vulgaris. The sequence continues at coordinate 34,855 of NW_028248740.1, forward strand.
ATTGACTAATTTGGAATGTTGTGATTTCTAAAAATGCGATTGCATTTAAGAAATCGCAATTTCAGATTTCTTAAATGCAATGCATGATTATTTTTAAATTGCGAATTCGCACTTTGGAAGGGGTAAATTAGCATGAAGTTGAACTTCATGCTAATTTACCGAAAACTTTCAAATATGCACAAATTGCATTTTTGAAACTTTTAATTTACACACACACATGCCCTTAGCATGTATGTGTGTAAATTGCATTCAAAGTTAAATTTCAGGGGTGCAGGGAGGGGTTCTTTGGACCCCCCTGCACCCTTGAAATTGCATTCACATTTCGCGAATCTCAATTTGAAATTCGCAAAATGTGAATGCCTTCCTATTCATTCATATGGGCCTTTTGGCGATTTTTTTCATACATAGCATTTTGCGATTTCTTAATTGCGATTCCTTAATTTTCGCAATTAAGAAATCGCTAAATGTAACAATGATGCATGTGGGCCT